>NC_091205.1:1759000-1786482 GCF_040958095.1 Procambarus clarkii | reverse complement strand
TTCTTCGTCGACTTGCTTCCATTTTATATCTCAAATGTAGATATAAAATCAGAGATACGTAAGTTCTAATCAGTTGTGTATTTGTGAAGTCTTTGAAAATGTAATAAGTTTTACGAAACGCGCCCGTGTCGCGTCAGACTAGAAATAAAAATGAATTTTGGAGAAGTGATTTTTGATTTACCTCCAACAGTGAAGCGTAATGTACGAAAGATTGAGAAAATTCGTGTTAGAATTATTAATCTTACTTTTTCGGTCATATTTAATAACATATATCTACAGGAAAGACTGCTACCAAAATATACTAATATTAAAGTGTACGACCCAGCAGCAAGGAATCAAGCCTTCACGATAAAATATCGCAAGGATCTGATTCGTGATCAGATATACAAGGCAGAGAATGAAATCAAAGACAACAAACGCAACTACTTCATGCTACAAACGAGTGGAGAAATAGCAACATCGACCATAGTATCCGTACCCGCATTGAACAACACCTCGACATCCTCACAGACCAACATCACCTCAGCACTGAAACAAGGATTATCAAGAAACTAACAACATTATATGGAGGACCTATGGCAATTCCACGACCAAGAGATGGCTTCCTGAACCTTGCAGGAATTAACCTCACTGAGGACCAAGTCACTCTCCTAAATCTGGGCATAAACTGTCATGTTATGTCCAGACCGAGTGAAATGGCCCGGAAAGTAGAGTTGGAAATTCTGTTGGACGACATATTCGACCTAGAGACACAAAAGAAGGTCACTACCAAAGATACCTTACAAGCAGAACTTATTGCAGAAGGAGGACAGAATCGAGGCAACTACAGAAGCACCATACTGTCCCCCGAGCTTAAAGCGGCAGCTAAAAGCCTTCGTGAGAACAAGGAGATAGTTGTCAGGAGAGGTGACAAGTCGCCAATATATGTCATTCTTAAAAAAGACGAATATCTGGCGAAAATGAACATCATACTCTCTGACCAAACTAAGTTCCAAAGGGTAACGAAGGACACTACAGCCGAATTAAAAGCAAAGGTCAACAAACTGATCGAACTGTGAACGCCAAGAAATCCGGACTCCACCTGCCAAAGATCATTGGGGAATATAAACCTGGATATGCGTATGGAAATGTCAAGACGCACAAGCCTGGAAACCCACTTCGGCCAATCATTAGCCAGATACCCACACCCACGTACAGACTGGCGAAGCGACTCAACGGCCTGCTGACTCCTTATGTTCCTTGCGCCTTCAGCCTGAAGTCTCCAAAGGAATTTGTGGACTTACTGCGGGGCACACGGGCCACAGGGATAAGAGCCTCGTTGGACGTAGAATCGCTGTTTACCAACGTACCTGTGGACGAGACAATCGGAATGATAGCCGACAGAGTGTATCGTGATCCAGCCTGTACTCCTCTTGACATGCCAGAAAGTATTCTGAGGAAACTACTCCAAGCTTGTACTAAAGAGGCACCCTTCTTGAGCCCGGATGGGCACATGTATAAGCAAGTAGATGGGGTCGCCATGGGTTCTCCCCTAGGTGTCCTGTTTGCAAACTTCTACATGGGTACCATCGAGCAAAAAGTCTTAGTCGACATGAACTTGAAACCGGCCATATACTGCAGGTATGTTGACGACATTTTTACACAGGTACCTGATGTCAGACATCTGCAGGAGCTGAAGGAGGCATTTGAGCAGAGTTCCGTGCTGCGTTTCACTTACGAGACGGAAAAGGATGGGAAGCTGCCTTTTCTAGATGTAACAGTCATGGAAAAGGGCGGAGGTTTCCACACTGCAGTCTACACTAAGGAAACAAACATAAGAATGTGCCTAAATGCCAACAGCGACTGCCCTGACAGGTACAAGACGAGTGTTGTTAACGCATACGTCGACCGTGCTCTCAGCCACAGCTCAGAATGGAAGCAAGTCGACGAAGAACTCTGTAGGGTAAGGCAGGTCCTAGTCAATAACGGCTTCTCCAATGGTTTCATCGAAGACATCATAAGAAGGAAAGTGAAAAGCCATACAACCTCTGAAGAGACAACTAACACAACACCTATACCCCCTATTAGACTATTTTACAGGAACTTCTTTTCCACAGCTCATAAAACGGAGGAAAGGGTCCTGAAAGATATTGTTAATAGAAACGTTATCCCTACAGACAAAAATCAGAGGATACAACTGACGATTTACTATAAAACCAGAAAAACGGCCAGCCTACTCATGAGAAACTCTCCAGACACAAAACAGAACGCTTTAAAAGAGACTAACGTCGTCTATGCCTTCAAATGCCCACTTGGGGACTGTAAGCTCCAAAAAACCCAGTATATAGGCAAGACAACAACATCTCTTTCTAGGCGTTTAACGATGCATAAGCAACAGGGCTCCATTAAGGAACATATAATCTCTTCCCATAACCAAACCATCGCCAGAGAAATCCTAGTAAACAACACAGAAATCATCGATAGATACAGCGATAGCAGGCGGCTTGACGTTTGCGAGGCACTACACATCAAGAAGTCAACACCAGCAATCAACAGCCAATTATTGCACAACTATATTCTACCCACCTCAAGACTCCGCTCCAATATAGAAGCATCAAGAAATATGGACCAATAGGCTTTCTACAAACACTTCTATTCAATACCTATTGTTTCTGTTCTGTCTTGTGTTGATACTTTTAATACCCTATTAATATCCCCTCTTGTTCTGTCTTGTGTTAATGCCACATCACCCCTCCCACCTCACTCAAATGTAGATATAAAATCAGAGATACGTAAGTTCTAATCAGTTGTGTATTTGTGAAGTCTTTGAAAATGTAATAAGTTTTACGAAACGCGCCCGTGTCGCGTCAGACTAGAAATAAAAATGAATTTTGGAGAAGTGATTTTTGATTTACCTCCAACAGTGAAGCGTAATGTACGAAAGATTGAGAAAATTTGTGTTAGAATTATTAATCTTACTTTTTCGGTCATATTTAATAACATATATATATATATATATATATATATATATATATATATATATATATATATATATATATATATATATATATATATATATATCTATATATATATATATATATATATATATATATATATATATATATATATATATATATAAAGAGTCATATCTCCGTAACCTGAGTATTCTCTGATGTTCAGGGAACATATTCATGTGTGGGAAAGCGTGGAGCATAATTAAGCTGGCTGTAAAATGGCCAGTTAAGTTTGATAATGCAAGGGGCTTACGATTTTTGGGGCACAAGATGGCGCCGAGCCATCCTGTTTTCCGCCAAGGCGTCGTGATTCCTCCCGGCACCTGATTGGCCAGGTAAGGTTTCGTGCCGGAAATGACCAATGACGAGAGCCCTCTGGCGGTGTGAGGTCACGAGGCGGAGGGCTTTTGGGGCAGCTGGCGCCTGGGCGGGAGAGAGTACGTCCCGAGCCGCCCTAGACTGAGGACGCGCTCGAGTGCGCTCCGGATCTAGAGAGCCCTTACCAGTAGATTTAAGCTTCGCTTCGATACTGCAGACAGTCTGGGAGGCATCCAACTTCCGTGGAGTGTCCAGAAACGAGGACGGGCCGGATTAGAGAGCCAAGAGCTCTATCATGATTCTGCAGCAGGGACGAACGTTGGGGCTGGAGATCTTTGGGACGCCCAGCGGACCGCGTTACACATATCAAGCAAGAAGTTACGGTCTGGCCGAATCTACTGGCAGTGAGGCGAAGGGAACTGTGCTGGACTACAAGGGTCGGCAGTGCCAGTGAGAGTGGAGGACGAAAACGGAGGTACCTGTCTCCAGTACCCCGAAGAAGAGGTGGAGGAAGGCAGTACCGGTCGGGAGTGAGTACGGCGAGGATGCGATACCACGAGGACGACGGAGGAACCTGTGTGTGTGGGAACTGATCGTCAGGAGACCAGAAGCCAGGACCAGGATCTTCAACATCCCTCAACAGAGGACGAGTCGGCTTCGTGGTTGGAATGAAGTAAGTTAGATAATTGTCCCACCCTTTACCCCTTTTGATCTATGCAAGCTAGGGTATTTTATATATTGTGAACATTTCTACTTATCATTTTATTGTCTAAGTGACAGTGTTAGGCTAGGAGCCAAGAGCTCATGTTGGTTTGATGGTGGTGGAACATATGTGTGGTGATGTGGTGATGTTAGTGATCCTGGAGGTAGTAGCTTGTTTGCAAGGAGCCAGTAATGAACTTTGAAACGCCCAGCTGACCGTGTTGCCAGAGACGTTTCGTGAGGAGTATTGCTGACAGCAGACATTTCCACTTATAGACATTTCTTGATGTAATTTATATATGTATATATATATATATATATATATATATATATATATATATATATATATATATATATATATATATATATATATATATATATATATATATATATATATATATATATATATATAACCCGTTCTCGCAAATTTAATAAGTCAATATTGACTTATTAGTTGCGTGCATAGGTGACATACTAAACATAATAGTTTCCCTTGAAAAGCTTCATAGAAAACACCGACCTTACCTAACCTACTTAGTATGTTAAAAATAAGCATCTTATAGCTTCGTAATTACAATTGTTACTTAACCTATTATAGGTATAGGTTAGGTAATGATTGTAATTACGAAGCAATAAGATGCTTATCTTAACATACTAAGTAGGTTAGGTAAGGTCGGTGTTTTCTATGAAGCTTTTCAAGGGAAACTATTATGTTAAGTATGTCACCTATGCACATATTTAATAAGTCAATATTGACTTATTAAATTTGCGAGAACGGGTTGCAACATAATGTTGTACTTAGTAGCCAGAACGTCGTACTCGGCCTACTATGCAAGGCCCGATTTGCCTAATAAGCCAAGTGATTTCTTTTATTTTCAATTAATTGTTTCCAATTAGTTTATTTTGGAAGCAGTTTTTCTTGTAAACATATGTTGTTAAATATGACCAAAAAAGTAAGATTAATAATTCTAATACAACATTCTCAGGGGAATTGGCAGGGTTGACAAGGATAGATTATTTAACACAGCTGGTATGCACACAAGGGGACACAGGTGGAAGCTGAGTACCCAGATAAGTCATAGAGACATTAGAAAGAACTTTTTCAGTGTCAGAGTAGTTAGTAAATGGAATGCACTAGGAAGTGATGTGGTTGAGGGTGACTCCATACACAGTTTCAAATGTAGATATCATAGAGCTCGAGAAGCTCAGGAAAATGTACATCAATTGATTGACGGCTGAGAGGCGGGACAAAAGAGCCAAAGCTCAACCCGCGCAAGCAAAACTAGGTGAGTACACCCTCATGCTCAAATTACTCAATCTCTATACAATTCACGTACACTCTCTTCCTTGTTTTTATATATTTTCATGCAAAACACAAAACATGCAAAAGTCATTTCTTACGCGCGCAATTGTGCTCCCCGTTCTAACACAAACGCCATCAACACACTCCTACACAAAATGCACTTACCATTGTACTTTCTTAACATGCTATCAAAATCTTGCGCATTCATATCCATTGTCACAACATTTGACATTATTTCATTACACAAATCTTACTCTTCCTCAATCACAATGACACATGTACGCAATTCACACTCACTAATTCTCAAACACAAACTTGCTAAATTCGCAATCGCTTACTCAGTTCCCACTCTCAAACTCAATCTTTTCACACACTTTCTCAAAGACAGTCACTAGCTTTACTGGCACTCTTTATATATTTCTTCAGAGTTGCAGAGTGTTACGAACCCGACTCCATCGTCGGAGCATGGAGCAGCGACGTCAATGCCATCTTTGAGTGTGCTCTCTAAACCCCCACTAAATGGACGACGCCATCTGGTGGTGGCAGTATGATACCTGCAAGAGGCTAGATTCCTGCCTTGGTCACCCGAAGAGTCGCTGTAGCTGACCTCTGGTGAGGCGGTGCCTGGAAATCAGCGCCATCTATCGTGATAGAAGTTGTATGTCAATGTCAGAGTCCGTATGTGGTATTTCCTAGTGTCCCAAGTACCGGCCAGTTTACTGATGACGTGTCTGTATCCACAGAGGCGACGTAGGGCTGTAGTGGTACGAAGACAGTCTACCTAGGGCAGCCTATTATCTCTCTACTTCATTCTGTTTTACGTGAGCAGTAAGCCGCCGCCGAAGAGGAACTGATAGTATCTGCTGTCTGCCTGTGAAGTGGCAGTGACAGAATTCGGCGTATGCCGGGACTGGCTAGAGGAAGAGACGACTGACAGTAACGGTCTACGGAGGAGTGTAACTCGCTAGTTGCAAGAAGCTCCTGCCAGGGGTTCGCTACCTTTGTATTTGTTCGTGTAGAGGCCCAGCAGCGCGAGGCTGATGTTCTCTGCCAGCACCAGGCTGGAGAGTGATTGAGGGCGTTCACAAGGAGCACCTAGTGAGACTGTAGATAGGCTGGCCCATGGCTAGGGTAGACTCGTTGGTGTACCCAGTACTGGTTGAGGACGGTACTGTGTGTTGAGGAAACGCGGATGTTGACAAGACTGCATTGCATGAGCATCGAGGAGCGCTTAGTGTCCTAAGAGAGCGACACATGTGTATATATCAGTGTAGTAATACTTCGTTTATGATTCTATTTCATGTGATGGGAAAGTGATAATATGTGAATATATTGATAAAGGATGAAGTGTCGTATTCCTTTCAACTCCACCCCCCCCCCCCCATGTTATTTTACTTGCATTACCACGCCTACTCCTTGAAAGCCACTACCGACTTGGGGTCGGATACTAGTACTTTGGTTCCTCCAGCAAAGAACCCGGTTGCGTCCCATAGTGGCCGTAACACAGTCAGAATAATTTCCACCCATTGGGCAGGACGGATGAGCGACGGTCTGGCTTCATGCAGGTCGGCGTTCAATCTCCGACCGTCTTAAGTGGTTGGGCACCATTTCTTTCCATCCGTCCCATCCAAATCTCTATCCTGACCCCCGGTTATTTTTCAGTTATTCATTTTTTTTCAGTGATTGTTTCTTTTCATTCATTTTTTTCAGTGACATCACCACCTTAAAAACGTTAGCCTTTTCTCTGCAGGATGATTCTATATTCTCGCACTTAGTATCTCATATCTGCAAATTACAAGCCGCACACGTTTTTGAAAGTAGACATTTCACATGCTTTGTAGCAAAGCTATTCTTTCATTTTTTGTGGTATTAACTAGTCCATCAGATCTTTTTTTCTTGAATATATGGTATGTCATCATTAATTTTGCTACGGTCGTACGGACCAGGCCTATGGAGGCCTGGTCGAGGACCGGACCGCGGGGACACTAAAAAGCCCCGAAATTATCTCAAGATAACCTCAAATCATCATCTCAAGATAACGGTGCGGTTGAAGTTTTACCATCTCGTCACCTCTGCTAAGCACATGCATTTTTTTACAATACCAAGTGTTTAAAAATAATCAAATATAACCATGAAAATATATTGGGCCGGATCGGACCAATCGTGCCAAGCCTCGAAAAATGCGGGAAGAACTTTGCTACAAAGCATGTGAAAAATCTACTTTCATTAAAATGTACGACATGTCCCTTCCATATATAAGATAATGCGAGAATACAGAATCATCCTGCAGAGAGAAGGATAAATTGAGAAGTTAGCTCGCAGGAAACACACTTTTTTTCAATGAACCCCAACTAAATGTGACTACATAACACTCAACGTTTGATATAAACTGACTCTTGAAATATCAGATAGTCTTGTGAAAGAACAAAAATACAAGCTGATGACTGATTATTAAACTGATATAGCATCGGTGTACAGTGAATACTAACAAAATGTTTGGTTAAAAGTAGGTCTTGTAGGTTAAAATGTCAAGCTACTCGTTTTTGCAGTAAAAATAACACGTGCATTGAGTAGAGAGGTTGTGTAGGCGTTTATATGTTAGGACTAAATATTTCAAGCCTAACAAATATTATATCAATATCTTTAGACTATCCATCAAGATGTGAAATACTTTGGTGTTAATGGTTAGGAAGATAAACATGCTTTAGTTTTTTTTTACACTTGTTTGAAACATTGCTTTGCATTCAAGAGTTGATTTCAAGTGTAAGAAATGATGCACTTATTAGTGGAATTATTATAATGTTAGGTGTGGGAACATGGCCTCATTGAAAAAAAAAATTATAAAGATTTCGTTGAGAGAAGAAGAGAAGCATAGGCTCTCTAAGCTCTCTTCTAAGCTCTCTTAGAAGAGAGCATAGGTTCGTCGAGAATGACAAAATCAACATTTTTTTAAATTAACAATGTCAATAGAAAAACTTCCTCAAAATGTCCCAACAAACAGCTTCTGATATGTGGAAGAAGTGTGAGTAATGCTTCTCGTAGTAAAGATAGGCTGAGGAAACATAAATGGTTGAACTGTGTGAAGATAGCTTGAGGTATTTTGTCATATGAAAAATTTATTAAAAATATTCCTGCAGAATGAGTCAAAAAGGTAAAAATTGAGATTGACTGAGCAATAACCTACAAGGGGGAATCTTGCAATCATGTATCATAATAAACCTTAGTTGGCTTATTTTGATAATGGAAATAACATCACCTTCTGGGTGAGAATAAATATTTCACTGAGAACTTGATATACTAAAGCATATTTGCGAAGAGATGTGCTGGCAAACATGTTAACTAAACTAAGATTGACTAGTGAGTGGATTATGAACTCGTGAAAAATAAAGATTCTTGCAGAAGTTTGAATACGAGTGAGTGTAATTGCCTTCTGAGAACAAGTCTTTTGTGTGAGTTGATCAAAAAGTATATTTTGAGATTGAGAATATTTCGGGGAAGAGTTTTTCAGCTATGTGATTTCTGTGAGATATGAATTAGTTTTAGAAACCGGTAAGTAAACTTGATTAAAAAAAAAGTTAAGCCATTGAGAACTGAAAAGAAAGACACTGAACTCACTTTGAAAAACAAAACCACAGCCACTACACCACAGTCAAAACCACAACACCAATCTCCGTGGTGTAGTGGTAAGACACTCGCCTGGCGTTCCGCGAGCACTTTGTCATGGGTTCGTATCCTGGCCGGGGAGGATTTACTGGGCGCAAATCCTTAACTGTAGCCTCTGTTTAACGCAACAGTAAAATGTGTACTTGGTTGTAACAACGATTCTTCGTGGGGGTCGTATTCCAGGGACCTGCCCGAAACGCTACGCGTACTAGTCGCTGTACAAGAATGTAACAACTCTTGTATATATCTAAAAAAAAAAACACACTGGAAAAAGCTCCAAGTCACTCAGAAAAGTACTGAGTGAAGTTCTTCTGTTATCTAATAGTAAACGGTGTCATTCACTGCTTGTATTGCCTCATTCTTAGGCAGCAAACCCCAACAATAATATCAAGTGCTTTATTGGGAAAAGGTAGTACGTCCTTTGTAAGACACATTGTGTAATCTATCGAGATATTGTACCATCTATGAGGATATTGCTTCATCTATCGGGATATTACATCATCTATCGAAATACCGTGTCATAAATGGCGTGTATTGCGTCATTACTATAATGTGATGCTTCATCGGGCAGGCGTATGACCTCCATCAACCAATATGACTGGTGTCAGAGAGTGTAAAGAGCGAGAGAGGAAGAGATAAAGAAAGGGGGCGAGACAGCGTGCCTGAAGTGTGTATCCGCACACTGCCTCCGGGGCTATGACACTCTTACAGCCAGAGTGTCTTGAGAGGCCAGCTCTCTCCATCACACACCGTGCAATAAGCCCCATCACACACCGTGCAATAAGCCGACGCTTTCTATCCAGTAAAGTGATTGGATCCGCTATTGTACACCAGGCAAGAGGCCTGACCTCGTCCTCAAAGGCCAAGCGTGAGGTCAAGAGTCGCTGTCGCAAACCGGATGAGATGTCTGAAGCCGTTATCGCAAACTGAATGCCAGGCCAAGAGCCCCTGTCACATAGCAGGTGCTACGACTAGGACCAGTAGAGCACTGAGAGGTCAGGAGAAACTAATGAAGATCAGGCAAGCGACTTACTTCCATTATAACAGAGTTATAAGCTTGCCTCCAGTACTTCAGAACTGTTCAGGGTCCTGGAGGAGTTATTTCAGAGTCGGGGATATTACTGGAGGTCACCTAAAGTTACTATTGCAGGAGGGGTGAGAGGCCAAGAACTGCAATTGAAGGAGGAGTGAGAGGCCAAGAACTGCTATTGCAGGAGGGGTGAGAGGCTAGGAACTACTATTGCAGGCGGGGTGAGAGGCCAAGAACTGCTATTGCAGGATGTGTGAGAGGACAAGAACTGCTATTGCAGGAGGGGTTGAGAGGTTAGGAACTACTATTGCAGGAGAGGTGGGAGGCCAAGAACTGCTATTGCAGGAGGGGTTGAGAGGTTAGGAACTACTATTGCAGGAGGAGTGAGAGGCCAAGAACTGTTATTGCATGAGTTGTGAGAGGCCAGAAACTGCTATTGCAGGAGGGTTAGAGGCCAATAACTGCAATTGTAGGAGGGGTGAGAGGCCAGGAACTGCTATTGCAGGAGAGGTGAGAGACTAGGATCTGCTATTGCAGGAGGAAAGGTTATAGGAACCACTACATCAGGCTGGGTAGAATGCCTGTCCCAGCTATAGCAAACCACGAACCAGAAAGAATGCTTATTTGAAGCATTGTCTTCCCTATATGACAGAAAAGTAATGGGAGACATGTTCACCACCTACAAAATTCTCAGAGAAATTGACAGGGTAGACAAAAACTAACTATTTATTATGCGTTATACACGAACAATGGGACACGGGTGGAAACTGAGTACCCAAATGAGCCAAAGAGAAACCAAAAAGATTTTCTCAGTTTTAGAGTAGTTAACAAATGGACTAGAAGTGAGGTGGCCGGTGCAGACTCCATAGACAGTTTCAAATTAGGATGTGATAGAACCAAAAAAGTTTAGGGAATTAAACACCAGTTGATTGACAGCTGAGGGGCGAGACCAAAACGCCACCGTTCAATCCTCTCAAGTACAACTAGATAAGAACACCTAAGGAATCAAACAAGTGCGCCTCTCACGACGCTGTTCAGGTTACCAACACCCGGGACGCTGCTCAGGTTACCAACACCCGGGACGCTGCTCAGGTTACCAACACCCTGGACACTGCTCAGTTTACCAACACGCTGGACGCTGCTCAGGTTACCAACACCTGGGACGCTGCTCAGGTTACCAACACCTGGGACGCTGCTCAGGTTACAAACACCTGGGACGCTGCTCAGGTTACAAACACTCAGGACTCTGCTCAGGTTACCAACACGCTGGACGCTGCTCAGGTTACCAACACCTGGGACGCTGCTCAGGCTACAAACACTCAGGACTCTGCTCAGGTTACCAACACCTGAGACGCTGCTCAGGTTACCAACACCCTGGACGCTGCTCAGGTTACCAACACCCTGGACGCTGCTCAGGTTACCAACACCTGGGACGCTGCTCAGGTTACAAACACTCAGGACTCTGCTCAGGTTACCAACACCTGACACGCTGCTCAGGTTACCAACACCCTGGACACTGCTCAGGTTACCAACACCCTGGACGCTGCTCAGGTTACCAACACTTGGGACGCTGCTCAGGTTACCAACACCCTGGACGCTGCTCAGGTTACCAATACCTGGGACGCTGCTCAGGTTACAAACACGCTGGACGCAGCTCAGGTTACAAACACCCTGGACGCTGCTCAGGTTACCAACACCTGGGACGCTGCTCAGGTTACCAACACCCTGGACGCTGCTCAGGTTACCAACACCTGGGACGCTGCTCAGGTTACCAACACCCGGGACGCTGCTCAGGTTACTAACACCCGGGACGCTGCTCAGGTTACCAACACCCGGGACGCTGCTCAGGTTACCAACACCCGGGACGCTGCTCAGGTTACCAACACCCGGGACGCTGCTCAGGTTACCAACACCTGGGACGCTGCTCAGGTTACCAACACCTGGGACGCTGCTCAGGTTACAAACACCCGGGACGCTGTTCAGGTTACCAACACCCTGGACGCTGCTCAGGTTACCAACACCCGGGACGCTGCTCAGGTTACCAACACCCGGGACGCTGCTCAGGTTACCAACACCCTGGACGCTGCTCAGGTTACCAACACCCTGGACGCTGCTCAGGTTACCATCACCCGGGACGCTGCTCAGGTTACCAACACCTGGGACGCTGCTCAGGTTACCAACACCCTGGACGCTGCTCATGTTTCCAACACCTGGGACGCTGCTCAGGTTACCAACTCCCGGGACGCTGCTCAGGTTACCAACACCCGGGACGCTGCTCAGGTTACAAACACCCGGGACGCTGCTCAAGTTACCAACACCCTGGACGCTGCTCAGGTTACCAACACCTGGGAAGCTGCTCAGGTTACCAACACCCGGGACGCTGCTCAGGTTACCAACACCCGGGACGCTGCTCAGGTTACCAACACCCGGGACGCTGCTCAGGTTACCATCACCCGGGACGCTGCTCAGGTTACCAACACCCGGGACGCTGCTCAGGTTACCAACACCCGGGACGCTGCTCAGGTTACCAACACCCGGGACGCTGCTCAGGTTACCAACACCCGGGACGCTGCTCAGGTTATTAACACCCGGGACGCTGCTCAGGTTACCAACACCCGGGACGCTGCTCAGGTTACCAACACCCGGGACGCTGCTCAGGTTACCATCACCCGGGACGCTGCTCAGGTAACCAACAATTTCTTCTTTAGTTGGGTTGTCTTTCACCAGATTTGCATATGCTTTTAGTGCGCACGTCTGCCAGCTGGTCCACGGCAGTGTCTGCCAGCTGGTCCACGGCAGTGTCTGCCTCCTGGTCCACGGCAGTGTCTGCCAGCTGGTCCACGGCAGTGTCTGCCACCTGGTCCACGGCAGTGTCTGCCAGCTGGTACACGGCAGTGTCTGCCAGCTGGTACACGGCAGTGTCTGCCACCTGGTCCACGGCAGTGTCTGCCAGCTGGTCCACGGCAGTGTCTGCCAGCTGGTACACGGCAGTGTCTGCCAGCTGGTCCACGGGAGTGTCTGCCACTTGGTACACGGCAGTGTCTGCCAGCTGGTACACGGCAGTGTCTGCCAGCTGGTCCACGGCGGTGTCTGCCACCTAGGCCACGGCAGTGTCTGCCACCTGGTCCACGGCAGTGTCTGCCTCCTGGTCCACGGCAGTGTCTGCCTCCTGGTCCACGGCAGTGTCTGCCAGCTGGTACACGGTAGTGTCTGCCAGCTGGTACACGTCAGTGTCTGCAACCTAGGCCACGGCAGTGTCTGCCTCCTGGTCCACGGCAGTGTCTGCCAGCTGGCCCACGGTAGTGTCTGCTAGCTGGTACACGGTAGTGTCTGCCACCTAGGCCACGGCAGTGTCTGCCACCTGGTCCACGGCAGTGTCTGCCAGCTGGCCCACGGTAGTGTCTGCCAGCTGGCCCACGGTAGTGTCTGCCACCTAGGCCACGGCAGTGTCTGCCACCTGGTACACGGCAGTGTCTGCCAGCTGGCCCACGGTAGTGTCTGCCAGCTGGTACACGGCAGTGTCTGCCACCTAGGCCACGGCAGTGTTTGCCAGCTGGCCCATGGTAGTGTCTGCCACCTAGGCCACGGCAGTGTCTGCCTCCTGGTCCACGGCAGTGTCTGCCAGCTGGTCCGCGGCAGTGTCTGCCACCTGGTCCACGGCAGTGTCTGCCAGCTGGTCCGCGGCAGTGTCTGCCACCTGGTCCACGGCAGTGTCTGCCACCTGGTCCACGGCAGTGTCTGCCACCTGGTCCACGGCAGTGTCTGCCTCCTGGTCCACGGCAGTGTCTGCCTCCTGGTCCACGGCAGTGTCTGCCAGCTGGCCCACGGTAGTGTCTGCCAGCTGGTACACGGCAGTGTCTGCCACCTAGGCCACGGCAGTGTCTGCCTCCTGGTCCACGGCAGTGTCTGCCAGCTGGCCCACGGTAGTGTCTGCTAGCTGGTACACGGCAGTGTCTGCCAGCTGGCCCACGGTAGTGTCTGCCAGCTGGTACACGGCAGTGTCTGCCACCTAGGCCACGGCAGTGTTTGCCAGCTGGCCCATGGTAGTGTCTGCCACCTAGGCCACGGCAGTGTCTGCCACCTGGTACACGGCAGTGTCTGCCAGCTGGTACACGGCGGTGTCTGCCAGCTGGTCCATGGCAGTGTCTGCCACCTGGTACACGGCAGTGTCTGCCAGCTGCTCCACGGCAGTGTCTGCCAGCTGGTCCACGGCAGTGTCTGCCACCTAGGCCACGGCAGTGTCTGCCAGCTGGTCCACGGCAGTGTCTGCCAGCTGGTCCACGGCAGTGTCTGCCAGCTGGTACACGGCAGTGTCTGCCACCTAGGCCACGGCGGTGTCTGCCAGCTGGCCCACGGCAGTGTCTGCCACCTAGGCCACGGCAGTGTCTGCCAGCTGGTACACGGCAGTGTCTGCCACCTAGGCCACGGCAGTGTCTGCCAGCTGGTGCACGGCAGTGTCTGCCACCTAGGCCACGGTAGTGTCTGCCAGCTGGTCCACGGCAGTGTCTGCCACCTAGGCCACGGCAGTGTCTGCCAGCTGGTACACGGCAGTGTCTGCCAGCTGGTACACGGCAGTGTCTGCCAGCTGGTACACGGCAGTGTCTGCCAGCTGGTACACGGCAGTGTCTGCCACCTAGGCCACGGCAGTGTCTGCCACCTAGGCCACGGCAGTGTCTGCCAGCTGGTCCACGGCAGTGTCTGCCACCTAGGCCACGGCAGTGTCTGCCACCTAGGCCACGGCAGTGTCTGCCAGCTGGTCCACGGCAGTGTCTGCCACCTAGGCCACGGCAGTGTCTGCCACCTAGGCCACGGCAGTGTCTGCCAGCTGGTACACGGCAGTGTCTGCCAGCTGGTCCACGGCGGTGTCTGCCAGCTGGTCCACGGCAGTGTCTGACAGCTGGTACACGGCAGTGTCTGCCAGCTGGTACACGGCAGTGTCTGCCAGCTGGTACACGGCAGTGTCTGCCACCTAGGCCACGGCAGTGTCTGCCACCTAGGCCACGGCAGTGTCTGCCAGCTGGTACACGGCAGTGTCTGCCACCTAGGCCACGGCAGTGTCTGCCAGCTGGTCCACGGCAGTGTCTGCCATCTAGGCAACGGCAGTGTCTGCCACCTAGGCCACGGCAGTGTCTGCCAGCTGGTACACGGCAGTGTCTGCCAGCTGGTCCACGGCGGTGTCTGCCAGCTGGTCCACGGCAGTGTCTGCCAGCCGGTCCACGGCGGTGTCTGCCACCTAGGCCACGGCAGTGTCTGCCAGCTGGCCCACGGCGGTGTCTGCCAGCTGGTCCACGGCAGTGTCTGCCTGCTGGTCCACGGCGGTGTCTGCCACCTAGGCCACGGCAGTGTCTGCCAGCTGGTACACGGCAGTGTCTGCCAGCTGGTCCATGGCGGTGTCTGCCAGCTGGTCCACGGCAGTGTCTGCCAGCTGGTCCACGGCGGTGTCTGCCACCTAGGCCACGGCAGTGTCTGCCAGCTGGTCCACGGCGGTGTCTGCCACCTAGGCCACGGCAGTGTCTGCCAGCTGGTCCTCGGCGGTGTCTGCCACCTAGGCCACGGCAGTGTCTGCCACCTAGGCCACGGCAGTGTCTGCCACCTAGGCCACGGCAGTGTCTGCCAGCTAGGCCACGGCAGTGTCTCCCAGCTGGTCCACCGGGGGCTGGATCACCGAGACAACCACTCAGATAACCAGGCTGGAGCCACTCGGAGCTCCTCACAAATATCAACAGAATACTCGGGTCTTAATGTTACTCCTTTCTTCCATACTTTTCAACCTCATTCATGCCATTACTCGCCGTCTTCTCTTTCCATACATTCCTAAAATGCTGTATCAATAACGCCTCGGTGTGTTCCAACGTTCACCTTAATTTTTGAAAGATCGTCATCTATCAGGTACAGCCCTCGAGCCACTCACTTCCCTTGAAACGCAAGAATGTAAAAATACCAAAATGTTTCTACGATACAAGAGAGGCAGTAAACCTTGATGTTCTTCGGTAATGTGTTGCGTGTGTCATACCTTAAGTAGTGCTGGTGCGGGAAGAGCCATATTTTTCCCAACTTTTTCAGATATACATGGAAGTATATGCATCCAAAGGCAAGCAAAACACGACCATGGATACCAGCACACGAGCACATACTTAAGTACATACACAAGCATGCACACATATGTGAATAATCTCCAACAGGTCTCCTACTGTAAATGCATTGTACACTCAGGAAGCAGTAATATTAAACATGTTCTAACACACTAGGTCTCTGCGCGCCATATCTACATTCAGAATGTTTGCAAGATTAATCCGGCTAATGGAACAGGAATACAGAGATAATGGACCCATTATATTTAAACGTGTTTTCCATCATATCAGCCGTTCCAGAAAGGTGATTTTGTAGATATGGTAAGATATTAGTTCTCCAGGGGTCAGGGCTCTACAGCGTGTACCGTATTCAGGGGTCAGGGTGCAGCACCGTGTACCGTATCCAGGGATCAGGGCGCTACACTGTGTACCATATATGACCATCAACAGGTTCACACTGAGGTGACCTTGGTGGTGCTCTGTTACGCTCTGACATACTCACATTTTGACTCGAACTTGAAAGAGTCTCCAGATCCATGACACTTACTGACGTATTTTTCACCTGTGACTCATCTTCGTAATAAAGATCTATGCACCTTTGACGTTTTTAATGTGATCTTAAATTTGATCTTTTGCCTTTCCATGTGATAAAGATTTAACTTGTTTTAATAAAATTTAATCATGGGCCTTATTCGTATTAATTTTGAAACCTTAGGTAAATTAATGGATTCTTGATTTAAGTTTCACCAGGTTGATAATTGATGTATTGCACCAGTGGAAGTCAAATGCTCTGCTATCGCTGTATCTATCGATGATTTCTGTGTTGTTTGCTAAGATTTCTCTGGTGATGGTTTGTTTGTGGGAAGAGATTATTTGTTCCTTAATGGAGCCCTGTTGTTTATGCATCGTTAAACGCCTGGAAAGAGATGTTGTTGTCTTGACTATATACTGGGTTTTTTGAGGCCTACAGTCCCCAAGAGAGCATTTGAAGGCATAGATGACGTTGGTCTCTTTTTAAAGCGTTCTGCTTTGTGTCTGGAGAGTTTCTCATAAGTAGGCTGGCCGTTTTTCTGGTTTTATAGTAAATCGTCAGTTGTATCTTCTGATTTTTGTCTGTAGGGATAACGTTTCTATTAACCATATCTTTCAGGACCCTTTCCTCTGTTTTATGAGCTGTGGAAAAGAAGTTCCTGTAAAATAGTCTAATAGGGGGTATAGGTGTTGTGTTAGTTGTCTCTTCAGAGGTTGCTTGGCGTTTCACTTTCCTTCTTATGATGTCTTCCACGAAACCATTGGAGAAGCCGTTGTTGACTAGGACCTGCCTTACCCTACAGAGTTCTTCAACTCAGTTCTTCAACTCAGAGAAGAACTCTGTAGGGTAAAGCAGGTCGGGTCAAAGTCGGGTCAAACCTAACTCTCAGTCTTTCACTAATTGTAAAGAAAGTTTTCTTAATCTCTCTTTGTAATTGTTTTTATAAAACAAAGGTTTTATTACACAATTATTTATATTGTTTATTTAATGTGTATAAAATTACATAAAAAAGCATATATTCCAAGTTATAACAAAAACTATTAAATGTAAAATAACAAATATATATAAAGTATAAGTTTATTTTTAATGAAATTAGTTTGATTCCTATAACAGAGAATATATGGTAATTCAAATAGTCGTCGCTGTCAATATTATCACTCGTTATTGTCATCAGCTGAAGTTTTTGAAGGAGTGATAATATTTTATTATTTATTTATATTTTCAAATATTAAAGTTTGATTACTTTTACTTTACTCACATTATCTCATTCGGCCACCATTGCCGGTCCCCTGGGACCTGCAGGCCAGTCACTCATGAGTGTCCCTGCGACCTGCAGGCCTGACACTTACGAGTGTCCCTGGGACCTGCAGACCAGTCACTCACGAGTGTCCCTGGGACCTGCAGGAATGACACTTACGAGTGTCCCTGGGACCTGCAGGCCAGTCACTCACGAGTGTCCCTGGGACCTGCAGGAATGTCACTTATGAGTGTCACAGGGACCTGCAGGCCAGTCACTCGCGAGTGTCACAGGGACCTGCAGGCCAGTCACTCACGAGTGTCCCTGGGACCTGCAGGCCAGTCATTCACGAGTGTCCCTGGGACCTGCCGGCCAGTCACTCACGATACAGTCTCTGGGACCTGCAGGCCAGTCACTCACGATTCAGTGTCTGGGACCTGCAGGCCAGTCACTCACGATACAGTCCCTGGGACCTGCTGGCTAGTCACTCACGACACAGTCCCTTGGACCTGCAGGCCAGACACTGACGAGTGTCCCTTGGACCTGCAGGCCAGACACTCACGAGTGTCACAGGGACCTGCAGGCCAGTCACTCACGAGTGTCCCTGGGACCTGCAAGCCTGACACTTACGAGTGTCCCTGGGACCTGCCGGCCAGTCACTCACGATGCAGTCTCAGGGACCTGCAGGCCAGTCACTCACGATACAGTCCCTGGGACCTGCTGGCTAGTCACTCACGATACAGTCCCTGGGACCTGTATGCCAGAGTCCCTCAGCCACAGAGAAGTCTAACAATTATGTAACATGCTGTAATATTCTCTTTGCTATATTTTTTCACTGTAACTTGTAAAGAATTTTGAATGAAGTTTAATATTTAAATTTTTTACTTAACTCGCCCTCCGTGGCTCAAACTTGAGCAGACTTCTTAGCGGTAGTTGGTGCTCAAGTGGCAGTGGTACACTGTGGTAGTTGGTGCTCAAGTGGCAGTGGTACACTGTGGTAGTTGGTGCTCAAGTGGCAGTGGTACACTGTGATAGTTGGTGCTCAAGTGGCAGTGGTACACTGTGGTAGTTGGTGCTCAAGTGGCAGAGGTACACTGTGGTAGTTGGTGCTCAAGTGGCAGTGGTACACTGTGGTAGTTGGTGCTTAAGTGGCAGTGGTACACTGTGGTAGTTGGTGCTCAAGTGGCAGTCGTACAGTGTGGTAGTTGGTGCTCAAG
Source organism: Procambarus clarkii (assembly GCF_040958095.1). Taxonomy (NCBI): domain Eukaryota; kingdom Metazoa; phylum Arthropoda; class Malacostraca; order Decapoda; family Cambaridae; genus Procambarus; species Procambarus clarkii. Next base: position 1,767,416 of record NC_091205.1, on the reverse strand, counting down.
TGGCAGTGGTACACTGTGATAGTTGGTGCTCAAGTGGCAGTGGTACAGTGTGGTAGTTGGTGCTCAAGTGGCAGTGGTACAGTGTGGTAGTTGGTGCTCAAGTGGTAGTGGTACACTGTGGTAGTTGGTGCTCAAGCAACAGTGGTACACTGTGGTAGTTGGTGCTCAAGTGGCAGTGGTACACTGTGGTAGTTGGTGCTCAAGTGGCAGTGGTACACTGTGGTAGTTGGTGCTCAAGTGACAGTGGTACAGTGTGGTAGTTGGTGCTCAAGTAACAGTGGTACACTGTGATAGTTGGTACTCAAGTGGCAGTGGTACAGTGTGGTAGTTGGTGCTCAAGTGGCAGTGGTACACTGTGGTAGTTGGTGCTCAAGTGGCAGTGGTACACTGTGGTAGTTGGTGCTCAAGTGGCAGTGGTACACTGTGGTAGTTGGTGCTCAAGTGGCAGTGGTACACTGTGGTAGTTGGTGCTCAAGTGGCAGTGGAACACTGTGGTAGTTGGTGCTCAAGTGGCAGTGGTACACTGTGGTAGTTGGTGCTCAAGTGGCAGTGGTACACTGTGGTAGTTGGTGCTCAAGTGACAGTGATACAGTGTGGTAGTTGGTGCTCAAGTAACAGTGGTACACTGTGATAGTTGGTACTCAAGTGGCAGTGGTACAGTGTGGTAGTTGGTGCTCAAGTGGCAGTGGTACACTGTGGTAGTTGGTGCTCAAGTGGCAGTGGTACACTGTGGTAGTTGGTGCTCAAGTGGCAGTGGTACACTGTGGTAGTTGCTGCTCAAGTGGCAGTGGTACACTGTGGTAGTTGGTGCTCAAGTGGCAGTGGAACACTGTGGTAGTTGGTGCTCAAGTGGCAGTGGTACACTGTGGTAGTTGGTGCTCAAGTGGCAGTGGTACACTGTGGTAGTTGGTGCTCAAGTGGCAGTGGAACACTGTGGTAGTTGGTGCTCAAGTGGCAGTGGTACACTGTGGTAGTTGGTGCTCAAGTGGCAGTGGTACACTGGAAGTGATAGTGGTACACAGTGGTAGTAGTGCAGTGACAGTGTTACACTAGTGGAGGTGGTGGTCACTGGTGGTGGTAAACTGATGGTGGTAGTGGTACACTAGTGGTGGTGGTGGTGGTCACTGGTGGTGGTAAACTGATGGTGGTAGTGGTACACTAGTGGTGGGGGGGGGTGGTGGTGGTCATACAAGAAAAAACTTACAAAAAACATGACAAAGAACAGGACAAATAAGCAGAAAGGAATCCACAAGGGCCACAAACACGGCCCAAATCATAATGGCAATAACAGGAATATCACATAAATAGCAACTCAAAAGGAAATACAAAACAAGCACAACACAGAAAACAGGGCAAGGACACAGAGAGCACAAAGGGTGCACATGGAAAACCACATTCAAAATTAGCCAGTGACAGGGGGAATGAAGAAAAAAAAAACATCGTAAAGCAAGTTGGGACAAAGCAAGCCAGAAAGGTAACAGGTAAACACATACCCCAACTCACAGGTGAACACAGACCCGGAACACACAGGAACCGGGATGAAAAACAGTCACACCCAACACATACATGAAAAACACCGGAACTCGCAGGAACTGCACACACAGACACACACCGGAACATGCTGGAACCGGAAAACAAAAACCACAACCATACATCCAGAAGCAAAAACGCAGGAACCGGAAAATAAAGAAACCAACAACACATACACACGTGCGTATGTGGCTGTGACTGCGTATTGTGGCTGCGCGTGCACGCACGCGCAGCCACAAACACCACAGCCACATGGACATGCACTGGAACAAAACACCGGAACATACAGGAACCGGGAAAAACATGAACAATGTCACTAATTCCCATGCATATATTTCTCTGGAAACTCATTCCTTGAATACCAAGAACGTAATTATTCTAAAGCAGCCACTCCTCATTGGTAGGGCGATCGTTCCCACGCCGACGTGGGTGCTCCATACACTCCACAACCACCTCAGCAGGTGGCGCCGCAGCCGGTGGCGACCGCACCAAAGATGGTGAAACCGATGACGAAGGTCGAAGAGCCAGCAACTCCGCCGCCGATTGAATAGGGGGCGGGGGGATGGACTCCGCCGACAACATCACGGGAGGAGGCTCCACAGGGGACAACCCCACAACGACCAAATCTGGAACAGCATCCACAGGGACAAGCTCTGGCTCAGAATCCCCTCGTCAAACATCCTTCCGCAGGTCCACCACAAGGCCCCGGCCCACACCATCAACCTTACCAATTACAACAGGAGGGACCACCCCCCACTGCGGGGAACCTTCTACAGGAGGTTCTATCACCGGTGGCAGCAGCACGGGCGAGAACCTCCGCCATCACCGTCGTAGTCGAGAACACCGCCCAGGGACCACCTCACCGACACTCGCAGACTCACGAACGTTAAAATACCCCACATCAGCCCAGGTAGAAGAAGAGAAATGCCGAGAACGCTTGGGACCCGGCAGCACATCTAAAGAGCAAGAGGCAGAACCAGAAGCATGGGAATTGCAGAGGGGGGGGGGGGGGGGCGCACATTTGCTCAGCGCAAGACGTCAGCAGCCTCGACGACAGCGGGGACCAGTCCCATCACAGCAGGAGACCCCACAACCGAGGACCGCCGCTAGTAATGCCGTAAAAACTCCCAGCGTAGCCAGGACATGGAGTGGGAATGCAGAGGCAGGAGCCGCAGGACAAGTCAGAGGGACAGATGCAGAAGACGAAGGAGCAGGCACAACTGACGGAGAGGAATCATCCAGGTGAACTACATCAGCACCAGGAATGCCATCAGCAGCAATACACCCAACCGAGGACGGCACAACCACCGGAGCACAAGCCTCACTAGGAGCAGGTTTGACGCAAGGCGCATCACATCAGCCAAGGGCACGTCCACAACTGCATCCACCGGGGCCTCCTCCACAGCCAACAGCGAGAAATCTTCTTCACGAAAGAGATTCATCTGGGGAACGACATCCACCGAACAGGCAGCGGCTAACTGGCCCGACAACCCACAGCGAAAACACATGTGAAGCTGACGGTCATAGTATATACCCAAATGGAATACCCCATGAGCCGCACCAAGGACGGGATATCTGATCACAGCCACATCCTCAGAGTGCGGATACTCGTCCGGACACCCTTAAGCTTCCCGGAGGAAACCAGATTGAGCCTCACACTCAAGATAGCACCAAATTGTCCAAAATATCGCCGCAGCAGCCCTGCCGGAAATTCAAGGAGCGCACCGTGCACACTGATAAAGGTGATGGCCCCACTACTGTCCGTGACAACCACTGTACCAGCAGCATCCAGAAGGGGCAAGGACCGCCCCGCGTAATGTCGTAAAAACTCCGCTGTAAGCTTCCTCCTCGCAAACTTCACAATAGCTTGACATGAAGACACCAATTCCACACCATAGATTGCATCTACGGAGACACACAGCATATCACACAGTACTAACTCTACAGCAGGATAATCGGCCAGTCCAGTAAATTTCAGACCCACCGAGCGCACAGCAAAATGGGGGGAGGCGGGGCCCCCATCACTCATTCCACGTCAACAAACGACGTCCACCAACCACCAAGCATGCCGGGCAACAACTGGAGCACAGGCGGGCACCTCCGCGCCCCCTGCTGGCTAGTGGCCGAATCCTATAACATGGTGGTCTCCAGTGGTGGTGGTGGTACACTGGTGGTAGTAGTGGTATACTGGTTGTGGTGACAGTACACTTGTGGTGATGGTACTCTGGTGGTGGTGGCACCCTGATTGTTATGACATCATGGATCAGTGAAACGCTTCTCTAAGTAATTCCTGGCCATTGGGACGCTTTCTTAGTAGTAGTTGCTTAGTGGTAGTGGTTGTGTGAGTGTTGTGGCGCCATGAGGGTAGCTTCACCACCACCATGATCCAGGATATATCCATGTATCAGCCCATCCTCCTGTTTTGGTAGTGCTTAAAGTAACGATGAGTATCATAGAATAAACCGACGTACAACGAAATTAGAAATCTGAACTATTGTTTTGGACAAACCGGAAAACTATTTCTTACTTGTGATGCTTTAACAAACTAACCTAACATAACATCCCTAGGCCTAATACACAATATCTGAGGCCTAATATAGTACATATATGTGCTAGGCCTAGGAATATTTAAGGTTGTTTTTTAACTGCATTTATTTTAAAAGAATTCCTTATTAGTCAGAATACTACTATTAAAAAGCAAAGTACATACGAATTCGTGACGACCGTCACAATACAATATTGACGACCGTCACAATAGGTACCATCTAAACCGGTGGATGGGTTGCCATATATATATATATATATATATATATATATATATATATATATATATATATATATATATATATATATATATATATATATATATATACATTGTGACGATAATCTCCTTCAAGAGATTGAGCCTGCTCTTCCCTCCACAAATACGTCGTTACATCTATATAAAACTACTATGGAAGAAATGTCCAACAACGACAACAACACCAGCAAGGTTTGCCAGAGCGCAAAACGTATGCAGCCAGGAACACCTGCTCAGACTCAAACCGCCAAACTACCTGTCTTACTGCCGGCTCCTCGCTGATTGGTCGCCGGTCTGGCTGCCACTACACTCCACCCCCCCATACTACTTGATGTCTGGGGCCGCCACGACCTCAGTCCTCAGAATATTCAGTGCTTTCACACAGTTAACACTTCTCCCTGCTAGACGTAAGCTTTGGTGTACGTGTACTAAGAGAGGTGATAGCTTAAAGCCAATATTCCCGCACCTCTCATTTACTTGTATATTGCACTTCTTGTTATTTTGCTCACTTGTCTTAACGTAACTTTTCATTGTCATTTAATTATTCTTATTATTTTGATTGATTTTATTATACAAATTTGTTTGTCCATTTTATTCATGTTTTGTTTATTTAACGTAATTAAAATTTCATTGTTAAAATTTACTTGTGTTTTGTGTGTCTTCTCCTTACCTTACCACAGACGAAGTTCCAGATTTTCTATTTTTTTTTATACTATGTGACGAGGCCATACCCCTAGCTTTGAACAGCCGAACACCAACGCGTTACCGTCACAATATATATATATATATATATATATATATATATATATATATATATATATATATATATATATATATATATATATATATATATATATATATATATATAAGTATATATTTACGGCTATATATATATGTTGTTGAAGATGACTGAAAGGGTAAGATCAATGATTTTAAGATTTTAACACGAATCTTCTCAATATTTCTTACTTTTTTCTTCACTGTCGAGGGTAACTGAAAAATTAACTCTCCAAATTTCATTTCACATTTTTATTTATTGTATGATGCCTAGAAGCGTTTTGTAAGAGATTTCTCACATTTTCAGAGACAAATTTTTATGTTCTCTGTTTCATGCTTATATATGGTTTTGGGTGATAAAACACGAACAAATGGGTAATCATGAGGTAAAGATAATTTTACATAGTCAGAACATGAATTATTGCGTATTTTTTCTTTTTGGTTCTGTGTTGGTTCGGGGTCTTGAAGTGGGTAGAATGTAATTATGTATTAATTGGCAGTTGATTGCTGGTGTTGAGTTTTTGATGTGTAGGGCCTCGCTAATGTCGAGCTTCCTGCTGTCGCTGTATCTATCGATGATTTCTGTGTTGCTTGTTAAGATTTCTCTGGTGATGGCCTGATTGTGTGAGGAGATTATGTGCTTCTTGATGAAGCCCTGTTGTTTGTGCATTGTTTATCGCCTAGAAAGAGACGTTGGAGCCATCAAGGAGCATATAATCTCCTCACACAATCAGACCATAACCAGAGAAATCTGATGATGGTCTGGTTGTGTGCCACCTATGTAATGTAAATGGGTGGCTAAGGTCACCCATTTACATTACATTAACACAGTAAATAACTGTAGTACTAACAAATACTGTAGTCTAATTAACACCATATGTGGTATTATTTATATCAAGCAAACGGTAAATGTTTATAGCCAATTATTATCACCTCCCAATTTATGGGATAAGTTGTCCACATTTACTCCCAACTAGGTGCAGGTAAAACTGGCAGGCTCAATTTAAAATACAGTCCACTTAGAATAATAATTCAATACTGAAGTAAATACAAAAAAAAAAAAAAATAATCACTAATTAAGAGCACAAACTGCCTGCTAGGATTATCCCACATACGTTTGGTCAACTGGCAAACCATGCACACCATTTATAATGGCCACTACAATCATATACACAATTTGTTTTACCGGATACAATACTTCTTATGGTTAATGTAGAGATCGCTGTGGCTGGATCACTGTTGAGCGGTCTAATTTCAGACGTCTGTAGTGCCGCGAATGCGAACCTCAGGGAGACACGCTGTCTCCCGACTTTGTTTACAATCTCTCTCTCTGTCTATGAGCGCATGACTCACCGCTACTTCCCGCAGTCTGTTCCAATACTATTTTTCCCAAATATTCTATCTTAGGGATTAAGGGAGCTAAGCTATACTTTATGGTGTATTTATTTATATTCAGTCCCATTAAATATTTTGTTATTAAGTTCAAACATGAGACTGTTGTTTAAGGAATAATTGTAGTTTAATATATACGTGTTGTTGTGATGACATCACAAAATCTCCCATTCTCTTTAAAGTTTCTGTTAATGGCTAACTATAGAAAATTAACTACATCGATGATGCTTACTATGTTAACATTTATGTATCGGATTTCCGACAATTCGTTACCAATAATAACGGAGATTAAGGTAGACTAACGCATCCTCTTTTTAATGTTTCTCGTTAAATTGTCTCACAAATTTAGTTTCATTCACATAAAACACACTAATTCAAACAACCCAATTTTACCTGATGACCTTGACAAATCTAGTAAAAAAACAGGCCAATATAGGCAATTCTTATCCACAGTTACTTAACAGAAAAAGCCTTCAGCGGAATCATGCCAAACGGTCAAACAAATTAAAAATTTATTCAGAACTCTTCATAATTGCACTTCATCAAGTTTCCATTCATCCAATAATTGGATTTAAACATCACAGTTAACTGTGACTGCTACAATACCAGACTCAATTAAATTTTTTTATGACAATTGACATCAAATGAATAGTCAGATTTAAGATTGGAAATTCATGGTAAACTACATTTAGGTAAATACACACACACACACATACACTGACAAGGTAGATAAGGTGAATACACACACACACACACACCAGTATGTGGGGAGGGGGGGGGGGTTGGAGCTGGTTGCTGAGCGGACAGCATGCTGGACATGTGATCCTGTAGTCCCGGATTCGATCCCGGACGCCGGCGAGAAACGATAGGCCGAGTTTCTTTCACCCTATGCCCCTGTTACGTAGTAGTAAGTAGGTACTTGGGAGTTAGTCAGCTGTCACGGGCTGCTTCCTGGGGTGTGTGTGTGTGTGTGGTGTGAAGAAAAAAATAGTAGTAGAAATAGTTGATTGACGGTTGAGAGGCGGGCCGAAAGATCAGAGCTAAACCCCCGCAAGCACATCTAGGTGAATACACACATATACTGATAGGGTAGATAAGGTGAATACACACACACACACACACACCGTGTTTGAGGTGGGACGAAAGAGCCAGAGTTCATCCCCCGCAAGCACAACTTTGTGAGTACACTCACGGCCCAACAGCTTTTCTCACGTCCAGCTCCAATAGGTGCTTCTTGACCTCATCTCTTGTAATTTCGAACCTTTCCAAGGTCGCCTGGTTTGCTGCCACCTCTCCTAGCGCCGTCACTTCTTGTTTCATTGTAAAGACCTCCTGGAACCTTTTGTTGAGTTCTTCACACACCTCTATGTCATTCTCTATGTACCTGTCCTCATCCATCCTAAGTTTCTTCACCTGTTCCTTCATTGTTGTCTTCCTCCTGATGTGACTGTGTAGTAGCTTTGGTTCGGTCTTGGCTTTATTAGCCAAGACCGAACCAATTATCATTTTCATACATTTTCTTAGTTGCTCTTCTCACACTAACATACTCGTTCCTGGTTCTCTGGTATCTCTCTACTTTCTGGTGTTCTGTTATTACGGAAGTTCCTCCATGCCCTTTTGTTCAGCTCCTTTGCTTTCGTACATTCCCTATTAAACCACGGATTCTTCTTTTGCTTCTCGGTTTTTTCCTGTCGGGCCGGGATAAACCTGCTTACAGCCTTCAGGCACTTTTGGGTGACATAGTCCATCATGTCTTGTACGGACTTGGTTCTGAGTTCTGTGTCCCATTGTATATCCCTTAGGAATTTATTCATCTCCTCATAGTTTCCCTTTCGGTACGCCAGCCCTTTTTTCCCAGTTCTTTTTTAGGGGAGATAATTCCTAGCTCAACCAGGTACTCAAAGCTCAATACACTAT